>NC_062270.1:6302631-6307631 GCF_916048215.2 Malus sylvestris | reverse complement strand
ATTTCTCCACAATCATAATTGCAAAACTTAAATCAAGAGGACTTTTATTGGATGTAATGAGGTTTAGGGAGAGGGTTATTGAAATGAAAGAATAGGTAAACACAAGTTCCAAGCTACATTGCAAGCAATTCTTTTGTTTAGATTTATAAGAACTCAATCTTTCCAGCGATTCTTCTAGCACCTCCAACCACACCCTTAACTGAAACTTGAAAAACTTTTTATTTTCTTTGTATACAATCTTTCTTTTTCTTTTCTTTTTTTTTTTTTTTTTTTTTTAAATACAAACATGAAATACCCCCACACTTATTCTTTTGCCAAAACCTTCAAAGTACTTCACAAATATTTCTCATAAGACAATCTCACATTGCTCACTAGCTTGCTTGGAAAGGGTAAGGAAAAATGTTTCAGGTATAAGGGTAGACATATCTAGTGATAAGAAATAAAAGGCTCAACATACACGGCTCAAATTGGCAATCTAATGATATCATTTTTATTTGGGAAACATGGTTATTTGGGCCATAGTGGTAAACCTAATGCCTCTATCATTTCCAAATTCATGCAATCAATGACAAACATTTCGAAAGATCGTTACGCAAGTTCTAGAGATGTATCTCACATAAGTTCATCACACATGAAAAAAAATAGGAGTGTATGAAAAATGCACACACTTTCAATAGGCTCAAAAACTCACATAGGATGTATATGGTCACTAAATTCACATATGAAGCTTTAAGTCATGCTTTAGTTTCACATCAACAAGGCTATGTGCATTTGGTTTTTCAAAGATGGTCAAACATGTACAAAACTAACAAGAGAATTAGGAATTTCACAAAACACATGTTAACTAAGTTCTTGATAATCATGATTCAAATTTGATCTAATTATATCATTGGGTCGGGAAACTAACAAAAATCTAATTCAAAACAATAAGGGAAACAAGACAATATTTTTGGATTTTTAAATTTTCCGATTTTTTTTTAAATTTTTTTTTTTTTAAAGAAAACAAAACTAATTAAGAAAACAAAAAGCAACAACACGGAAACAAATGAAACCCGTTCGTAGTTGAAGGTACAAAAAATTTCAATTTGGTCATTTTTTATACTCTTTACCCCCAAACTTAAACTGGACATTGTCCCCAATGTCAGAAAACACTATAATGCAAATAAAAATAAAATAAATAAATAATAAGAAACAAAATAAAGCAATTGGACTGAAAACTTCCCTAGTTTGCAGTAAACTCAAGCGATGACCCCCCAAGCTAAAATTCTGCAATCAACTTCAAGGGTGGAAATAACCAAAAGTTTCTGCAAAGAAAAGAAATAAGTCAGTTAAATAACGCAAGAAAATGTAAAAAAAATTGCAAACGAAAAATTGAAAATCACGATAAAAGACAAAGAATAGAACTAATAAGTGATCATTAGTCGTGCTTGTTGACTTTCCACAGCTTTCCTCTTGAACTGGGTGACACTTAGCTTTTTACTTGCAAGTGATGATTTGATGATATTGTACGGCGAGGCTTTGCTCTTTGGCGAAGGTGCCCTCCAAATGTTGTTGAAGCTTCTCGAGTTCTTGGATTTAACTCGCACTCCTTTTGCTAAGTTCTTCGCTGCTTGTTTCTTCCGTATGGCAGGCAGGCACAAGGTAGCTGTGTTGGTCTGATTCTTTCTTCAATCTTTCCAAGTGCCCACCTCTTGCTTTCTTTCTCCTTGTCCCTAGCTGGGGATGAATTGGCAAATTGTCTCCACATGCTTCGAGGTATCATTTTCACCTCCCTTACTTGTCCCCCAAGTAGATGTGGTAGACAAAACGGAAGCATAAGATGAAAAAGATGAGTACTCGAGAGCAAGGCTAGGTAAGCAATCAGGAAGGGGTTCCAGGCAGTTGGCTCCAGATCGGAAGATTGATACCAAATGCTGCTGATTGCACTCTTTCTCCTTGTCGTAAAACAAAGACAAGGAGAAGGACAGGGAGAAAGCATGATATGAGATACTCTTGCTTTCAACCTTTATGATATGAAATACTTTTGCTTTGAATGGGTTGTTCGCAGGAGTATCCCAAGGAATGAGGTACACTGAGTAACTTAGGAGGATTCTTTGGGAATGCATTCTCGGAGATGAAGAAGTGCTGAGAGGGTGTGCCTTTGCTGTGGAAGGCGAAGGTAGATACTTATAGGACTTGTCTTCACAACCGGAACTATTCTCTCACTCATCGTCGGCAGCCGGTGGATGGATGAATAGTACAAATTACGCGTTTTTCTGACAAAGCTGCCCGTAATTTCCGCAAAGCTGCAAGTTGCATGTGACGAGTGACGACACGTCTGGACAAATTGATCTTTTGAAATCCGGGGTTCGGCTCGTGGTTTCTGAGCAAGCCCAACTTTTAAGAAATGAAACGCCTCTTTTGAGAAAAGAATCCGACTTTTGAGAAATGAGCCCCGACTCGTCGATTTGCGAGAGGACGCCTCTTCGATGTCTGAGGAGCGCCTCTTCGATTTCTTCTTTTTATAGAGGCGCTAATTTTGTTCCACAACACACTTGAGCTCCCTCTTGTAAACACTCCCTTCTTGCACTTTTTTAATCTTGATCAGTCCGACTCTCTTCTTTCTTCACCACCTATGAAAAATGTCTGGCCCTTCCGATCGTCGTTTTGACTTGAACCTTGGTGAAGAGGCAGCTCCGCCTTCACCAGACAACATATGGCGCCCATCCTTCATATCCCCTACCGGTCCTCTTACCGTGGGGGATTCGGTGATGAAAAATGATATGACAGCTGCGGTGGTGGCCCGGAACCTTGTCACTCCTAGAGATAACAGACTGCTCTCTAGACGATCTGATGAGTTGGCTGTGAAGGAGTCTCTGGCTCTTAGCGTGCAGTGTGCGGGTTCTGTGTCCAACATGGCCCAACGCCTATTTGCTCGAACCCGTCAAGTTGAGTCGTTGGCGGCTGAAGTAATGAGTCTCAAAGAGGAGATTAGAGGACTCAAGCATGAAAATAAACAATTGCACAAGCTTGCACACAACTATGCCACAAACATGAAGAGGAAAATTGACCAGATACATGAATCTGATGGTCAGATTTTACTTGATCATCGGAGGTTTGTGGGTTTGTTCCAACAGCATCTGCCTTCGTCTTCTGGGGCTGCGCCGACTGCTGAAGCTCCAAAGAATCAACCTCTGTTGCCTCCTCCTTCTGTGGCCCCGCCGACTGCTGAAGCTCCGCCGACTACTGAAGCACCACCCGACCAATGAATGCTATTAATTTACACATCATTGTAAAATATTTTTACTTTTATGTTTTTTTTTTTAATAAGTAAATTAATGTAAAAAGACTTTGTTTAACCTTCCCCCACACTTAAACTAAATAACACAAACTCACAGAAATCAACCAAATAACACAACTAACTAAACAAAACAAAATGAAAGCAGTAAAGATAAGGGTGTAAGAATGCAAATCTGATTTGGTTAGCGATTCCAAAGTCTCCCTTCGTTGAATGCTTGGGTTGCCTCCCAAGAAGCGCTTGATTTAACGTCTTTAGCCGGACGAATCTTTCCTTTAAACTCCCATCGGCTCCAAAGCATGGAATTTATCTTTTAATGGGAGGTGATACTTGAAATGATTCGGCAATGGTTTAAATTCAAGAGTGGGTGCCTGAATCATCAAAATCAGAAACATGTTAGTATAAATTAAAATTAAAATTGGAGAAGATGGCTTACTTTCTTTTTCCGACACAAACTCAATGACAAACACCACATCTTTGAACATTTCCGGGACTTTGAACTTGGCCAGGTTTACTATGATGGTTGTGGCTTGTCCCGTGTCATCAAACTCAACTGCTTTGGGCTTGATTGTCTCATGCACAGCCTCTTGGATGTATTCTTGATATGCTTCAACCACTTCATTTTCTTGAATCCCTTTTCTTGGTGTGCAAGGTTCTTTGAACGTTTCAATACCATCGGGAACTTGTTTTGGTGCACCAAGAATTGGGATATCACTTTGCACCTTTGGAAGAGCTTCCACAATGTCTTTTTCACTTTCTTTGATATTTGGAATCAAAAACCTGCAAGGACAAAGGACATTCGGTGGAATAATGTTAGAATGAAGTGAATTTAGAACTTCCTCACCTGAGTTGGATGACATAGGGATTTGAGGAGCTTGCAGCAAGAATTCTTCTAAACTGCCCATGTCGTCTTCCTCCTCTTCTGCTTGCAGCAGCAATTCATCCATGTTCGGGCTGTGTTTGGATGGTTCTGGGACAGCTTCATCCTTCATGTCACCTTCCAAAGTGATGGCTTCATCGAATTCAACTTCTGCCTTTGAATTTGCAATGTTTGAGTTGGAAAGTTCACTTTGATCTCGAATCTGTGCCATGAATTCCACAATCTGCCCAACTTGCATATCCAATTCGTCCACTCTTTTGACTCGGTCTTGCATCTCCTGGTTTTGATTTTCTACTCCCTGATTCAAAGAGGTGAGTAACTTATTAAGTGTATAATTATCCAAGGACGTACCTGAATTGAATTGGGTTGATTGTTGTGGTGGCTGTGACGGTTCATATGGCCACTGATAGAACTCTTCCGATGGTGGCAATTGTTCTTCTTTTTGTGAACCCTGCGCCAAAGAAATTAGTCCTTCAAGAATTTCATTATAATTCACGGGCATACTTTGATTTGATTGGAATTGTTGTGGGGGATGTTGTGGTGGCTGTATAGGTGTGGTGTAGAACTCCTCATATGGCTGCCAATATGCATCTTGTTGAGCCTCCTTGGCTTGATTTTGTGAGCCCTGCACCAAACAATTCAATTCATTAAGAATTTGATTATAATTTATTGACGAACCTGAGTTTGATTGAGCATATTGCATAGGTTTTGAATAGAACTCCTCCTCTTGCTGCCAATATCCCTCTTGTTGGAATTGTTGAGGTTCCCCCCACATATAATTTGAATGATCTCTCCAAACCGAATTGTAAGCGTTGGAAAACATGTTGTTGCTTGGTTGATCAT